>NC_083763.1:69272642-69277642 GCF_963514075.1 Conger conger
ATGGACATCAACTGAACTGTCCAGCTCAGTGACGGACATCTGACCATCTTACTTCTCAATGCTATGTTATGTCACGCTCCTGGCCCAGCTAACATAAGCGCCTAACACTGTAAACACATGCAATTACATCTGGCTTTAAGTCCCTTAATTACCCATGTGAGACTGGCCCCTACTCTTGGTGAAATTTGGGCCATGTAAATGAACGTTTCAGTTTAACCAGCTACACCGCGGAGCTGCAAGCGGTCAGATCTTCTGAGGGACAGCAACCGTTATTGCAAAGTCCTCATCTTATGAACAGCGAGTGGGTTTCTCGCAGACTTTACTTTTTCTTTTTTTTTTTTGTGCTGACTCCTGTTTAAGTGTCAGCTTTCACGGGCGGTGAGAGACTGCCAGCAGCTGAGGAAGAAGAAGCATTCAATAACCTGAAATGCCAAAGAAAAAGCAGCCATTTTGTGTCAGCAGTGGGCGTCACCTGCAGAACAACAACAGGACAAGCATGCTAAAAGAAAGATAATATGAGCGATACCAGGCTTGCATGCTGAAAAATATGCTGCCCTGAAGCAGAAGATAGGGAATTTGTTGGGCTGTGGTAAGATCATGAAGGCTTCTTTAATCCGTTCTGCAAACAGCTATTGCTGAAAACAAGGCGAACGTGATAAGAAATTACTCGGGAAGCTGGACAGAAATGGTCGGAGATTTTGGGTGCTCTGTTTTACAAACTTACATGGTATTAACAGTGACCAGTAGGCGGCACTATTCTGTAAGTAAACTGTTGCGAGGTCCCGAACTGGTGTCGCAGCGCAATCCCCCTGTCTCAAAAACCCTCTGCCAATTCCGCACTTACTCTTCTGTTTCTGCACCAGCTCACAGCTGAATTGAACAAACTCGGTCGGGAGTTTCGACAATCACAGGGCATACAAGGCTGAACTGAGGTAAAGTGGCAGCTTTTGGGTTGCAAAACCAAATTTGATTACCGTTTTGGGAGATTTTTGTTCTGCCACTCTAAAGATTACATTGTGAAAATGTTGAAACACTTGGACCTTTCAGTGTCGAGGGGGAAACTCCACAAAGCAGCACCCAAGGCTGTTTGGAAATCATGCGAACAGCTTAGAGGTCTATTAAAACTCCATCACCTTCACATGAGGCTAAAGCGCTCAGCATTGTGTGGGCTTTTATTTGATGCAGAAATATGCCAGAATAAGCCTTCAAGTATTTCATTTATTCATGTCATCTTTCCTTTTAATTACAGTGCCTTGCTGTTGCCTGACTTTACTTTGAATGGAAACATATCGTTTCACATTGTGTAATTGAATTGAAAGACAGCTTGAACTGCATGAAAAAATATGTTTACGTACATATATGAAAAAAATGAAAAAATTGCTATGCATGTATATGTGTACACACACCATATTCATACATCTGTGCGCTGCAATTAAAATGAGGAATGTGCGTGCAAGGTTTCAGCCAATAAACAACTGGTACTGTACATCGCTGACTTTAATTGCTGTATTGTTTGTAGTGTGCTGCCCTCTAGGGAAGCAGGTCAGTACTGCACCCGAGAGTGAGGACTTGCCGAGTGGTACTCAGTCATATACTCAGTCGAATAGCAACTGCTTTTGATCAGTTGACAGAGCCTTTTAGTCTTCTCCTCCCTCTTAATGTTTTGACACCACTTGCCTCAAAAACGTTCAGGATGACGAGGGGAATACTAATCGCTCCCACTCCCACATCCCATCAAACAGCACGTGTTCGACGCACCTTTGTCTGAACGCTGAACTCAATTCACATTTTTTCATCGGGATCGTGTTCATGTGTGTTTGTGCATATCTGTTAGAGAAGGAAGGAGAGAGGGAGACAAAGAGAGATAAAGAGAGAGGGCACATACACTCAGTGAGCACTTTATTAGGTACATATTAGACTTATTTTTTTGACTTAAGTCTGCTGCTGCTGTAGCCTATCCACTTAGAGGTTTGATGCGTTGTGTATTCACAGATGCTCTTCTGCATACCACTGTTGTTATGTGTGGTTATTTGTGTAACTGTCACCTTCCTGTCAGCTTTGACCAGTCTGGCTATTCTCCTCGGACCTCTCTCATTAACGAGACATTTCTGCCCACAGAACTGCTGCTCACTGGATGTTTTTAGGTTTTTGCACCATACTCTAGAAACTGTTGTGTGTGAAAATCCCAGGAGACCAGCAGTTTCTGGTCAGAGGTACACCTACACCTAATAAAGTGCTCAGTAGGTGTATATGTAAATCAATATTTATCTGTGTAATTACCCTGCTTTGTATTTATTTCTCCAATGTATTGAACCGTATAACTGCTCAAACCAAAGGATAGCAAATATAATTGGCTTCACAAGGTATTCCATTGCATTTATAGACAGAAGGTGATGTTAGGCGTATTGTATACACTTTAAAATAAGAAAGTGACTCTTGTACAGTGTGGATCTTCACAGCAGAATGGATTTATTCCATGGCTCGGTCTCCCCCCATTTGCTCACCAACCTCAACACAATGCATGGAAACCCAGCGCAGGTCAACGGGCTGCGGTCCCTACGACCGCGCCGCGCTGTGTTAACCATCTCCCCCTCTCTCTGCAGCAGGGAGGGAGGGAGGGAGGCAGGCGGTTCGACCAGGAAACAGGAGACACGTTTCAGCATCTGCTCCTCAGCCGAGATCAGAGACGCGCTGCTACCTCATACCGCTTTGGGACGTGGCCATGCGATCAGACCTGCCAAGAGAATGAATAAGACTCAATACGGAGCCTTATTCTTCTCCGACCGAGCCCGCTTTCTTATTCAGAATCCTTATCCAATTACTTTATGTCCTCAGAAAGCTGAACGTAAAAAAAAAATAAAAAAAAATAGGTGATGCAAAATATCCACCTTTTGAAAATTTTGACATCTGAAAAGAGCGCAGTTCTTCCTTCCCACGGGAGCGGAGTGTTGCCAGATGGCCCCTCAGTACTGGTGCTCGATCTGCCTCTATTCAGCAGATCCCTCACACACACAAACACACACACACACGCACAGAGCCCTGCCTGCTGCCAGAGACGGCCGCCCTCACACCAGACCGCCTTTTCCCCCAGCTGTGGCACCCACACCTACGTGCCGCACGGAAACAAACAGTTAAATACAAACCTGGTGGTGAAAGGCCTCAGTCTCAGAAGGGTAATGGAGAGGTATTGATCAGCTGGAACCATTTCCATCCTCTTTTACAGTTCTCTCCTCTCACATAACACCATTAGAGTCTGCTGGTGAGAGAAACTCTCTCCCTCTCTCTCTCTCTCACACTCTCTCTCTGTCTCTCGCTCACCACCCACGTTGTTCAGTCGCTCGTTAATGGCTTAATTATCCTTCAGCCATGGAAACTCGGGTGCGACTCGACATCCGACCACTCCACCCCCGATCCTCGGCCTCCATTCGCATGCTTCTCCGTCCACCCACTGGGTGAAGCCACGCTTCCAAGATGGCGACCGGTCTTGAAATCGTTTTCGCCATTGGATTTATTCTTTCTTGTTGTCATTGTTGTTGTTCTGCTTCTTCTTCTTCTTCACGCTTATCGATGATATTCATGCGGACAGCCTGAGCACCAACCCACCTACCTCAACGTGATCTATTCAGAATGCGAGAAATGTGCCTTATCTGTAAGGCTGCACAGGATCACCGACACAAAGCATTCAGGGAAATGCGATACGTGGGCTATGCAGAGTTTTAAATGCAAATGAATTCCCCTGCATTTGTGTGGCCCCATCCTGTGACTGCCACTGTCTCTTATCTACGGTGCTGTTTATACTCCCGCAGTTTACACAGTTCCCAGCCATTATGCAGGCCCGCTGGTTTTATGTGTCAGCTGCCTATTAGCAAACAACTGGCGCATTTGGAAGGATATTCCGCTGTTGCATGGAGGTCATGAAGGGGTCACCCGATGCTTCCAGTCAGGCGGCCTCCTGATTTAATAAACATAATAATAGATACAAATGCATGCTCACTGCTTAATAAGTCAAAGCCGTCGCCTCAGTCATAAACAATAGTGCCAATGTTGTATTATATATTTTTGTGGAATCATGTATTTTTTAAAGGGCCTTTAAAAAATATCGAGGCACAGGGTGAGAATTGTTTTCCTGCGGTGACGGTTGAAGGGCTGGGAGATCTGGGAGCGGGGAACGGCTGACCCGAAAAACGCCCTCCCGAACCAAAATAATCTCTTGCGGCATCAAATGCGATTTCACAAAGAAAGGAAAGGCAAATATTTTTGCCGTGCATTCAAAAATATACCGTGGAGCGGTTAATTGAAACAGGCTGGGAGTCCAGCTGAAGAGTCAACAGCACAAAGCCCGATGAAATCTGTCTCGGCCAGGAGGGGCGAGGGCTCGGTCAGCACTAACCAACCTTCAGCTGGGGTCAAAGGTCAAATTTGGAAAAAAAACCTCTGCCCGGAGAGGAATAAGTGCATTTACACTGCTCAGAAAGTCTTGTTCTGCTTTAGCGGTGACAGATTTCACATCATTTGCCCCCTCTTTCCTGAAGGGATCACTGGTCCGTGAAAAAGGACTGTGCGGAACGCTGCAGAAGTCCGTGGAGGCTCGGAAGGAGAGGGGAAGCGTTTGAAGGCATTCCCGTTTAAAATGGAAATGGACGAACCTTTGGGGAAATCACCTTCAGACGGCCCACAACCTTGCCTATTTAATGCACAATTTTACTGGAAGGGTACTTATGGCCTACCCTTAGAGTGCGTGTCGTGCCTCCAGATCGTTAAATAGCGCTTGACACGGAGGGGGCTAATGAAACGGTCTGCTTTAAAGACCTACACCACTGTTATGTCACTGTGACACCAGTGTAAGATCATTCTGAAGCAAGTAAGGAGATATTCCAGAATTATTCTGCAGATCTGCATGAATTGAGCAATACCCTTTTTAATGGCCAATAGCTCACACGTTTGTGTAAAGAATGTCATATTTCTGGAGGATTCTCCATTGCTGAAAAGCAAAGGAAAGG